>NC_064607.1:0-15361 GCF_943734725.1 Anopheles marshallii | reverse complement strand
TTTTATTTATTTTAAATAACAATTTAAAATAATGGAACAAAAATTTATTTAATTATATAAATAATTTATATTTAATATAAATATTTAATTGATAAAATATATATATATAATGGGAGATATTATTTATAAACCAAATAGTCTTATATTTAAAAAAAAAATAGATTTATTAATTATTAATAAATTTATTATATATATATATATTTATATATATTTATATTAATATATATATATATATATAAATTATTTATATATATATATATATAATTATAACAAAATTTTTTTATTTATTAATAAATAATATAAATAAATAAAAAATATAAATTTAATTATTAATTTAAATTTAAAATTAAAATTTAATTATTAATTTTAAATTAATGATTTTAAAAAAAAAAAAAAAAAATAGGGGTTAATTTAAAGAGAATTGTACTATAAAAGTTTATTAAATAGATAGTTTATTTTAAAATGAAATTTTATTATAATATAATAATTTTATTTTTATTAAAAATATTATAAAAAAATTTATTTTTATAAATTATTAATAATATTATTTTATTCTAGTTAAATATTTTATTATTATTTTATTTTACATGTAAATTTTTGTATGAATTTTTTTTAAATTTAAAAAATTGAAATTTTTATTTATTCGCAGTAATTAATATTAATTATAAAAGAAATTTTGAATTAGTAATAATATATAAATAGTATTGGTAAAATTTGTGCCAGCTACTGCGGTTATACAAATAATGCAAATAAAATTTTTTAGTATTAGTTAAATTTTTTTTATATTTAATTTATTTATAAATTTATTAAGTGAAATTTTTAAATTTATTGAAAATTAATTGAAGATTAATTTAAGCTATAAAAATTTTATTATAAACTAGGATTAGATACCCTATTATTAAAATTAAATAATTAAAATACTTAAGTAGTATTAGTTATATTCTTAAAATTTAAAGAATTTGGCGGTGTTTTAGTCTATTTAGAGGAATCTGTTCTGTTATTGATAATCCACGTTGGACCTTACTTAAATTTGTAATCAATTTGTATATCGTCGTCATAAGAATATATTATAAGATTAATAATTTTCTAAATATTTTATTAAATAGAATGTCAGGTCAAGGTGCAGTTTATGTTTAAGTAGAAATGGATTACAATAAAATTATTTATATGGATAATTTTTTGAAATAAAAATTTGAAAGTGGATTTAATAGTAATATAAAATAGATTATTTATATGATTATAGCTCTAAAACATGCACACATCGCCCGTCGCTCTCATTTTTAAAATGAGATAAGTCGTAACATAGTAGATGTACTGGAAAGTGTATCTAGAATGACAATTTAAAGCTTAATTAGTAAAGTATTTCATTTACATTGAAAGGAAATTTGTGCAAATCAATTTAAATTGATAATAATTATTTATTAATTTTTTTTTTTTTTTTGTTTAATAAAAATAATTTTAAATTTTAATGTTTTAGTAATTTATAATAAAATAATAATTTTAATTATAGTATATTAGTATTTTAAAAGAATATTGAAATAATTTGAAAAATTTTTAATTTTAAAGAAAATTTTATTTATTGTACCTTGTGTATCAGGGTTTATTAATTAATAAATTATTATAATAATTTTTCTCGAATTTTAAAGATTTAATTATATATAAAAGTTATTGTAGAATAAATATTTTAAATATATAATTAGAAATGAAATGTTAATCGTTTTAAAATATATCTAGTTTTTTAAGAAATAAATTTAATTTAGTTTATTTATTTTATTAAATTAATTATTTTAATTTAATAAATTAATAAAATAATATTTTAAGGGATGAGCTTTAAAATAAATTTTTATATTTATATAATTTTTAAAATAAATATAAGCTTAAAAATAGTTATTATTAATAAATTTGTTATAATTTATTTTTAAAATGAAATTATTTAATATAAATTAAGTTTTTTATTAAAATTTAAATTTTAATTTAAAAATTTTATTAATTATGATAAAATTAGTATATTTTATTTTATTATATTGTTAAATTGTTAGGTTTTAATGAAGAATTCGGCAAATTAAATATATTCACCTGTTTATCAAAAACATGTCTTTTTGTATTATATTTAAAGTCTAGCCTGCCCACTGAAATTTAAAGGGCCGCGGTATTTTGACCGTGCGAAGGTAGCATAATCAATAGTCTTTTAATTGAAGGCTGGTATGAATGGTTGAATGAGATATATACTGTTTTTTTAAAAATTTTATAGAATTTTATTTTTTAATTAAAAAGTTAAAATATAATTAAAAGACGAGAAGACCCTATAGATCTTTATTTTTATAAATTATAATTTATAAAGAATTTTAAAAATTATATTTTAAATAAAATTTTGCTGGGGTGGTATTAAAATTTAATTAACTTTTATTATTTATTTACACTTATATGTGATTAAAAGATCCTTTATTATGGATTAAAAATTTAAGTTACCTTAGGGATAACAGCGTAATTTTTTTAGAGAGTTCATATCGATAAAAAAGATTGCGACCTCGATGTTGGATTAAGAGTTATTTTTAGGTGTAGAAGTTTAAAGTTTAGGTCTGTTCGACCTTTGAATTCTTACATGATCTGAGTTCAAACCGGTGTAAGCCAGGTTGGTTTCTATCTTTAATTAATTATTATATTGTAGTACGAAAGGACCTAATATAAAAAATATAATTTTATTTTAATGAAAATTATTAAATTAATTTACTATTTTGGCAGATTAGTGCAATAAATTTAGAATTTATAAATATAATTTTTAATTATAAATAGTATTGTTTTTTATTGATTGTTTAATACCTTTAATTGGAAGATTATTATTAATTATTTGTGTTATAGTAGGAGTAGCTTTTTTAACTTTATTAGAACGTAAAGTTTTAGGTTATATTCAAATTCGTAAGGGACCTAATAAAGTAGGGTTTAATGGGTTATTGCAACCTTTTAGTGATGCTGTAAAATTATTTACTAAGGAGCAAACATATCCATTATTATCGAATTATATTTCTTATTATTTTTCTCCTGTTTTTTCTTTATTTTTATCATTATTAATTTGATTATGTATTCCTTATTTAATTAAATTATATTCTTTTAATTTAGGAGTTTTATTTTTTTTATGTTGTACTAGTTTAGGTGTTTATACAGTAATAATTGCTGGTTGATCATCTAATTCAAATTATGCATTATTAGGGGGTTTACGAGCAGTTGCTCAAACTATTTCTTATGAAGTAAGATTAGCTTTAATTTTATTAAGATTTATTTTTTTAGTGGGTAATTATAATTTTTTAAATTTTTTTAATTATCAAAATTATGTTTGGTTTATTATTTTTTGTTTTCCTTTAAGATTAGTTTGATTAGCTTCTTGTTTAGCTGAAACAAATCGGACTCCTTTTGATTTTGCTGAAGGTGAATCAGAATTAGTTTCTGGGTTTAATGTAGAATATAGAAGAGGTGGATTTGCATTAATTTTTTTAGCTGAATATTCTAGAATCTTATTTATGAGTATATTATTTGTAGTAATTTTTTTAGGAAGAGATATTTATAGTTATATATTTTTTTTAAAATTAACTTTTATTTCTTTTATTTTTATTTGAGTACGAGGTACTTTACCTCGATTTCGTTATGATAAATTAATATATTTAGCTTGAAAGAGTTTTTTACCTTTATCTTTGAATTATTTATTTTTTTTTATTGGATTAAAAATTTTTTTTATTTCTTTATTATTTTAATGAATAAAATTTAGTATAAATTAATAGAAGTATTTCTTCTTTCTTATGTTTTCAAGACATATGCTATAAAAGCTTATTAATTAATTTAATAATTTATCTCAAAATTTAGCTAATAAAGGATTAATAATAAAATATGAAAAGTATAAAACAGTTAAAATTTGTCCTGTTAAAATATATGGGTCTTCTACAGGTCGTGCTCCAATTCAAGTTAATAAAGATGCAACAATTACTATATTTCAAAATAAAATTTGATTTAATGGATAAAATTGTAAGCCTCGGAATTTTCTTATATGAGTGAAAGGTAAAATTAATAAAATAGCAATTGATAATACTAAAGCAATTACTCCTCCAAGTTTATTAGGAATTGATCGAAGAATTGCATAAGCAAATAAAAAATATCATTCAGGTTGAATATGAACTGGAGTAACTAATGGATTAGCTGGGATAAAATTTTCTGGATCTATTAATAAATAATTAAATTTTCAAATAAAAAAAATAAGAATTCATAAAAATACAATAAAACCAAAAATATCCTTATAAATAAAATAAGGATGAAATGGAATTTTATCGACATTTCTGTTTAATCCTAATGGATTATTTGATCCTGTTTGATGTAAAAATAATAAATGGATTATTATTAAAGCTAAAATAATAAATGGAAAAATAAAATGAAAAGTAAAAAATCGAGTTAATGTAGCATTATCAACTGCAAATCCTCCTCAAATTCATTGAACTAAATCTATTCCTAAATAAGGAACTGCTGATAAAAGGTTTGTAATAACTGTTGCCCCTCAAAATGATATTTGTCCTCAGGGTAATACATAACCTAAAAACCCTGTAGCTATAGTTAAAAATAAAATAATTACTCCTGTATTTCAAGTTATATGATATAAATATGATTCATAATAAACACCTCGTCCAACATGAATAAATAAACAGGCAAAGAAAAAAGATGCTCCATTAGCATGGCAAATTCGTAAAAATCATCCATTATTAACATCTCGACAAATATGATTTACACTATTAAAAGCAGTTTCAATATCAGCTGCGTAATGCATGGCTAAAAATAATCCTGTTAAAATTTGTAGTATTAAACATAATCCTAATAAAGAACCAAAATTTCATCAAGCTGAAATATTTGAAGGAGCTGGTAAATCAACTAATGCATTATTAGCAATTTTAATTAAAGGGTGAGTTTTTCGAATAGGTTTAAACATTAATTTATTGGTCGTAATGGTCCATAAAATTTTTTTGTAATTTTTACAGTTACTAATAATGTTAAAAATAAATAGTTAATTAATAATAATGTAATTAGATTATTTGGAAAATTATATATTTTATTTAAAGGTAAAATATTTTCATTAATTAAGTTAATATTTAAAGATAATTTTTTTATTTCTATATTTATAATAAATTGTTCTATTAAATTTTTATCTAAAAATTTAAAAATTAATATTATTATAATCAATAATAATGTTCTAAATATAACTAATTTAAATGATATAGAAAATATTTCATTTGAAGATAGTGAAGTTACATAAATAAATAAAATTAATATTCCTCCTAAAAAAATTAAAAATAAAATGTAAGAAAATCAAAATGATTCTCTATAAATTCCTGTAATTAAGCAAGTTAAAAAGGTTTGAATTAATAATATTAATCCTATTGAAAGAGGGTGTTTTATTTGTATAAAAATAAATCTTATAATTAAACAAATTATTATAATAGTTAATTTTGTAATTTCAAGAAATAGTTTATTAAAAATATTAGCTTTGGGAGTTAATGAAAAAGAATTTCTTTTTTCTTGAAGTTTAAAAAAAAATAATTTTATTTTCAGTTTACAAGACTGATGTTTTTGTTAAACTATTTAAACTAAATTAATGGCAAATTTATTTTTAATATTTTATGTATCTATAATTATATTTTTATTTGGTTGTATAGTTTTTGTTTCAAATCGTAAACATTTATTATCAACATTATTAAGATTAGAATATATAGTATTAAGTTTATTTATTTTTATTTTTTTTTATTTAAATTTTATAATATATGAAACTTATTTTAGAATATTTTTTTTAACTTTTTGTGTTTGTGAAGGAGTTTTAGGGTTATCTATTTTAGTTTCTATAATTCGAACTCATGGTAATGATTATTTTCAAAGTTTTTCTATTTTACAGTGTTAAAATTTATTTTTGTTTTGTTATTTATGTTTTTTCTTTCTTTTTTAAAAAATTTTTATTGAATGGTTCAAAATTTAATTTTTTTATTGACTTTTATTTTTATAATTAATTTAAGTTCTTTAAATTATTTTAATTATATTTCTTATTATTTTGGGTTAGATATAATTTCTTATGGTTTAATTTTATTAAGTTTTTGAATTTGTGGTCTTATAATAATAGCAAGAGAAAAAGTATATATTTTAAATAATTATAAGTCTTTATTTATTTTTATAATTTTGTTTTTATTATTAATATTAGTTTTAACATTTAGTTCTATAAGAATTTTTATATTTTATTTATTTTTTGAAGCAAGTTTAATTCCAACTTTATTTTTAATTTTAGGGTGAGGTTATCAACCTGAACGATTGCAAGCGGGGATTTATTTATTATTTTATACTCTTTTAGCTTCTTTACCTTTATTAATTGGAATTTTTTATATCTTAAATTATATAAATACTCTTTCTTTTATTTTATTATCTAATTATTTTTTTATAAATATTAATTTATTATATTTATCTTTAATTTTTGCTTTTTTAGTAAAAATACCTATATTTTTAGTTCATTTATGATTACCAAAAGCTCATGTTGAAGCACCTGTATCCGGTTCAATAATTTTAGCTGGTATTTTATTAAAATTAGGAGGATATGGTTTATTACGAATATTTTCTTTATTGCAAGTTTCTGGTATAAAATATAATTATTGATGAATTAGTGTAAGATTAGTAGGAGGAGTATTAATTAGATTAATTTGTTTACGACAAACAGATTTAAAGGCTTTAATTGCATATTCTTCTGTAGCTCATATAGGAATTGTTTTAAGAGGTTTATTAACAATATCTTATTGAGGGTTAATTGGTTCATATGCATTAATGATTGCTCATGGTTTATGTTCTTCTGGATTATTTTGTTTAGCTAATATTTCTTATGAGCGAATAAGTAGACGAAGATTATTAATTAATAAGGGAATATTGAATTTTATACCTTCATTAAGATTATGGTGATTTTTATTATGTTCTGGTAATATAGCTGCTCCCCCAACTTTAAATTTATTAGGAGAAATTTCTTTATTAAATAGTATTGTTTCATGATCTTGAATATCTATAATTATATTATCTTTATTATCTTTTTTTAGAGCTGCTTATTCTTTATATTTATTTGCTTTTAGTCAACATGGTAAAATTTATTCAGGAATTCATTTCTTTTCAATAGGAAAAATTCGAGAATTTTTATTATTAATATTACATTGATTACCTTTAAATTTATTAATTTTAAAAAGAGGATTTTGTACGTTATGAATTTATTTAAATAGTTTAATTTAAAATATTGATTTGTGGTGTCAATGATATGAAATTTCATTTTAAATCGTGAATACATTAATTAATTATTGTAAAATTAGATTTTATAGACTATTTTTTATTAGAAGTTTTTTGTTTATTATTAGTTTAAACTTTTTATTAAATGATTTTACATATTTTATTGAATGAGAAGTTTTAAGATTACAATCAATATCTATTGTTATAACTTTTTTATTTGATTGAATAAGTTTAATATTTATATCTTTTGTTTTATTAATTTCTTCTTTAGTTATTTTTTATAGAAATCAATATATAGAAGAAGATTATAATATTAATCGATTTATTTTGTTAGTATTAATATTTGTTATATCAATAATAATATTAATTATTAGTCCTAATTTAATTAGAATTTTATTAGGATGAGATGGGTTAGGGCTTGTTTCTTATTGTTTAGTTATTTATTTTCAAAATGTTAAATCTTATAATGCTGGTATATTAACTGCCTTATCTAATCGAATTGGAGATGTTGCTTTATTATTAGCTATTGCTTGAATATTAAATTATGGAAGTTGAAATTATATTTTTTATTTAGATATAATAAAAAATAACATAGAAATAATGGTAATTGGAGTATTAGTTATATTAGCAGCTATAACAAAAAGAGCTCAAATTCCTTTTTCTTCTTGATTACCGGCAGCTATAGCAGCTCCCACTCCTGTATCTGCTTTAGTTCATTCATCGACTTTAGTTACTGCTGGAGTTTATTTATTAATTCGATTTAATGATTTACTTATAAATTGATGAATAAGTCAATTTTTATTATTAATAGCAGGATTAACTATATTTATAGCTGGTTTAGGAGCTAATTTTGAATTTGATTTAAAAAAAATTATTGCTTTATCTACATTAAGTCAATTAGGTTTAATAATAAGAATTTTATCTATAGGGTTTTATAAATTAGCTTTTTTTCATTTATTAACTCATGCTTTATTTAAAGCTTTATTATTTATATGTGCTGGTTCAATTATTCATAATATAAAAAATTCACAGGATATTCGAATAATAGGAAGATTATCTATAAGTATACCATTGACTTGTAGTTGTTTTAACGTTGCTAATTTAGCTTTATGTGGAATACCTTTTTTAGCGGGATTTTATTCTAAGGATTTAATTTTAGAAATAGTAATATTATCTTATGTTAATGTTTTTGTTTTTTTTCTTTTTTTTTTTAGTACTGGTTTAACTGTATGTTATTCATTTCGATTATGTTTTTATTCTATAACTGGTACTTTTAATAGAACTAGTTTACATCCTTTAAATGATTCTAGATGAATTATATTATTTAGAATTTGAGTTTTAATAATTATAGCAGTAATTGGGGGAAGATTTTTAAGTTGATTAATATTTTTAAATCCATCAATAATTTGTTTGCCTTTAAAAATAAAAATATTAACATTATTTGTATGTTTATTAGGGGGATTATTTGGTTATTTATTAAGAAATATTAAATTATTTTTTATTAATAAGGCTTTATATTATTATAATTTTATTAATTTTGTTGGTTCTATATGATTTATACCTGTAATTTCTACATTAGGAGTTATTAATTATCCATTAAAATTAGGATTATATTCTTATAAAAGTTTTGATCAAGGATGAAGAGAATTTTTTGGTAGTCAAATAATTTATGTTCAATTAAAAAATTATTCTTTATATTTACAAGAATTTCAAAAAAATAATTTAAAAATTTATTTATTAAGTTATATATTATGATTTATTATTTTATTAATATTAGTTGTAATGGTAAATTAATTTAAATAGCTTATTTAGAGTATGACATTGAAGATGTTAGGGTGATTATTTTAATCTTTAAATATTTATAAAAAAAATATTTTATTTTTACATTGAAAATGTAATGTTTTATTTAAACTATATAAATGAAATATGAGGATCAAGAAAAAGCTGCTAACTTTTATCTTTAATGGTTTAATTCCATTTATATTTCTTTAATTGGAATTTATAATTCAATTTTATCATTAACAGTGATATACCTCTTTTTGGTTTCAATTAATAAATAAGATAAATTGAAATTTCAATACTTTTTAAATGCAAATTAAATGTTATGGTTAACTATTATCCCAAAATATGGGTGAAATTCACCTAATATTAGGTCGAAACTAATTGCAATTTATCGCTTCATATTTATGTATTTCACTCTAAAGCTCCTTGATTTCATTCGTGGTAAAGTCCAATTAATAAAATAAAAATAAAAAATAAACTAGTAATTGTTCAATTTATTAAATTTGATGATTTAATAATTAAAATTATAGGTAATAATAAAGCAATTTCGACGTCAAAAATTAAAAAAATAATTGCAATTAAAAAAAATCGTAATGAAAAAGGAAGGCGAGATGAATTTATTGGATCAAATCCACATTCAAATGGTGAACATTTTTCTCGATCTAATAATGATTTTTTTGATAATAAAGTTGCTAATATTATTACAATAATTGTAATAATAAAAATAATAATTGTTATTGATATTAATATTAATATTATTTATACTAAAATTATTTAGTCCTTGTGATTGGAAGTCACATATACAATTTTATACTTTATAAATATCTACCTCATCAATAAATAGTAATATATAAAAATAATCATACAATGTCTACGAAATGTCAATATCATGCAGCAGCTTCAAATCCAAAGTGATGATTTTTTGAAAAATGATAATTAATATGTCGTAAAAAACAAACTAATAAAAATGTTGTTCCAATTAATACATGAAGACCATGAAATCCTGTAGCTATATAAAAAGTTGAACCATATACTGCATCAGCAATAGTAAAAGGAGCTTCAATATATTCATAAGCTTGAAGAATAGTAAAATAAATTCCTAGTACAATTGTAAAAAATAATCCTTGAGTACCTTGTGAATGATTTCTTTCTATTAATGCATGATGAGCTCAAGTTACTGTTACTCCGGAAGCTAATAAAATAGCTGTATTTAATAAAGGAATTTGGAAAGGGTTGAATGCTATAATTCCTATTGGTGGTCAAGTTATTCCTAATTCAATAGTAGGTGATAAACTACTATGAAAAAAAGCTCAAAAAAAAGAAATAAAAAAAAATACTTCTGATACAATAAATAAAATTATTCCTCATCGTAATCCAATTGTTACTGGAAAAGTATGTAATCCTTGAAAAGTTCCTTCTCGTGAAATATCTCGTCATCATTGGTATATAGTTAAAATTGTAATAATATTACCTAAAATAAACAATGTTATTGTATATTGATGAAATCATTGTACAAGACCTGATACAGTTGTTATTGCTCCAATAGCTCCTGTTAAAGGTCAAGGTCTATAATCTACTAAATGAAATGGGTGATTTGCGTGTGTTGACATTAATTTACTTCTCTTGAATAAAGAGTACTTAATACAGCAAATACATAAGATTGAATAATAGCTACTGCAGATTCTAATACTAATAAAGCAATTTGTGTTGTTAAAATTACTGATAAAATAATATAATTTGTTGTTACAGGTCCTGTATTACCTAATAATGTTATTAATAAATGTCCTGCAATTATATTAGCTGTTAATCGTACAGCTAAAGTTCCTGGTCGAATTACATTACTAATGGTTTCAATGCAAACTATAAAAGGTATTAAAACTGCGGGAGTTCCTTGTGGAACTAAATGAGCGAATATGTGTTGTGTGTGATTAATTCAACCATATAACATAAAACTTAATCATAATGGAAAAGCTAATGTTAAAGTTAAAGTTAAATGACTAGTTCTTGTAAAAATATAAGGAAATAATCCTAAAAAATTATTAAATATAATTAATCTAAATAATGAAATAAATATAAGAGTTCTTCCATTATGTCCTGAAGGTCCTAATAATGTTTTAAATTCTTTGTGAAGTGTTAATAAAATGTTATTTCAAATTAATTGGAATCGATTTGGTATAAGTCAGTATGATATAGGAATTAATATTAACCCTAAAAAAGTTCTTAATCAATTTAACGATAAATTTAAAATTGATGTTGAAGGATCAAATACAGAAAATAAATTAGTTATCATTTTCAATTTATTTTATTAAATTTAATATTTAATAATTGAGATGTTTTTATAGGAGTATAAAAAAAACAAAAGTAATTTAAGATATTAAAAATTACTAATGTAATTGAAAATAAAAAAAATAAAATTAACCAATTAATAGGTGCTATTTGTGGAATTAAAAAATATTAGGTTAAACTAATTTTTTTAGTTTGACATACTAAAGTTTTATATAAAACTAATTTTTTTTTTATTTCATTAGAAGTAAGTGCTAATTTACTATAATATGATTTAAGAGATCATTACTTGCTTTCAGTCATCTAATGAATTAGTTATAGAAATAATTCATTTAATAAAAAATTGTATTGGAATTCTTTCAATTACAATTGGTATAAATCTATGATTTGCTCCACAAATTTCTGAACATTGACCAAAAAATAATCCTGGTCGATTAATTAAAAAATTAATTTGATTTAAACGACCAGGAGTGGCATCTACTTTTACTCCTAATGAAGGAACAGTTCATGAATGTAACACATCAGTTGCTGTGACTAAAATTCGAATTTGATTATTTATTGGTAAAATAATTCGATTATCAACATCTAATAATCGAAATCCATTTATATCTAATTCATTAGTAGGAATTATATAAGAATCAAATTCTAAGTTTAAAAAATCTGAATATTCATATCTTCAATATCATTGATGTCCAATTGATTTTAAAGTAATAGAAGGGGTATTAATTTCATCTATTAAGTATAATAATCGTAAAGAAGGGAAAGCAATAAATATTAAAATAATGGCTGGTAATACAGTTCAAATAATTTCAATAGTTTGTCCATGTAATAAATATCGGTTTGTAAATTTATTAAATATTAATATTCCTATAATATAACCAACTAAGATAGTGATTATTGTTAAAATTAATAATGTGTGATCATGAAAAAAATTTAATTGTTCTATTAAAGGAGATGATCTATCTTGTAATCCTAAGTTTGCTCATGTTGCCATTTTCTAATAAAAGATAAAATCTTTATATATGAAGCTTAAATTCATTGCACTAATCTGCCATATTAGAAATTATTAGTTAATAAAGGAAGTTCTGCATAAGTATGTTCAGCAGGAGGAAGAACATGATATCATTCAATAGATGAAGATAATTGTATAGAAAATCTAGGAGTACGTTGAGTAATTATACTTTCTCAAATAATAAATAAAAAATATAAAATAGCAAATAAAGAAATAGTTCTTCCTAATGAAGAAACAATATTTCATGATAGATATCTATCGGGAAAATCAGAATATCGACGAGGTATTCCAGCAAGCCCTAAAAAATGTTGAGGAAAAAATGTTAAATTTACTCCAATAAATATTATAAAAAATTGAATTTTTAATCATAAAGGGTTTATTGTTAATCCTGTAAGTAGTGGGTATCAATGAATAAACCCTGCTATAATTGCGAATACAGCTCCTATTGATAATACATAGTGAAAATGAGCAACTACATAATAAGTATCATGTAATACAATATCAATAGAAGAATTTGCTAAAACAACTCCTGTTAATCCCCCTACCGTAAATAAAAATACAAATCCTAAAGCTCATAGTATAGCAGGGCTATAAGTTAATTGAGTTCCATGTAAAGTTGCTAATCAACTAAAAATTTTAATTCCTGTAGGAACAGCAATAATTATTGTTGCAGAAGTAAAGTAAGCTCGAGTATCGACATCTATACCTACTGTAAATATATGATGAGCTCATACAATAAAACCTAATAATCCAATTGCTAATATAGCATAAATTATTCCTAAATTTCCAAATGTTTCCTTTTTACCTCTTTCTTGTGTAATAATATGAGAAATTATTCCAAATCCAGGTAAAATTAAAATATAAACTTCTGGATGCCCAAAAAATCAAAATAAATGTTGATATAAAATTGGATCTCCCCCTCCAGCAGGATCAAAGAATGAAGTATTTAAATTTCGATCTGTTAATAATATTGTAATTGCTCCAGCTAAAACAGGTAGTGATAGTAATAATAAAATAGCTGTAATTACTACTGATCAAACAAATAAAGGTATTCGATCTAAAGTAATTCCAGGAGATCGCATATTAATAACAGTAGTAATAAAGTTTACAGCACCTAAAATTGAAGAAATTCCAGCTAAATGTAAAGAAAAAATAGCTAAATCAACTGAGGCACCTGCGTGAGCAATTCCTGAAGAAAGTGGTGGATATACCGTTCAACCAGTTCCTGCCCCATTTTCTACTATACTTCTAGAAATTAAAAGTGTTAATGAAGGAGGAAGTATTCAAAAACTTATATTATTTATTCGAGGGAATGCTATATCTGGAGCCCCTAATATTAAAGGTACAAGTCAATTTCCAAATCCTCCAATTATAATAGGTATTACTATAAAGAAAATTATAATAAAAGCATGTGCAGTTACAATTACATTATAAATTTGATCGTCTCCAATAAATGCTCCTGGATGCCCTAATTCTGCTCGAATAAGAATACTTAATGAAGTTCCTACTATACCAGCTCAAGCTCCAAAAATAAAATATAATGTTCCAATATCCTTATGATTTGTTGAGAATAATCATTGTCGCGATTAAATGGCTGAAGTTTAGGCGGTAAATTGTAAATTTATTTATGGGATTTAATCTCTTTAATCAGGCTTTATAGTCAATAATGATATTAGACTGCAATTCTAAAGGAATAATTTAATTTATTAAAGCTTTAAGAATTAAAAGATTAATACAAATATTTTCAGCTTTGAAGGCTATTAGTTTATTTAACTTAAATTCTTAAATAATAATATAAAATATTGATATTATTATTAATCCTCTAATAGAAATAAAATTAAAAATTAATCTAATTAAAGATATTTTATTATTAAAATTATTTTTTAAAAGTCAAGAATTTTTTTGATAATTAAGTATAAAAACACTATATGATAACCGTAAATAAAAATATAAAGTAATTAAAGAAAAACAAACTCTAATAATTAAAATAAATGTCTGATTTATTGTTATTAAATTTTGAATAACTAATCATTTTGGTAAAAATCCTAAAAATGGAGGTAATCCTCCTAAAGATAATAAATTTAAAAAAATAAAAAGTTTTGTAATTGGATTTATTAATGATATATTAAAAATTTGATTAAAATAAAATAATTTAAAGTTATTGAATATAAAAACAATAGAAAAAGAAAGAAAAGAATATAATAAAAAATAAAATATTCATAGTATTTCATTATTTATTATTGCTATTAATATTCAACCTAAATGATTAATAGAAGAAAATGCTATTAATTTTCGAATAGAAGTTTGATTTAATCCTCCTAATGATCCAATTAATATTGATAGAATAATTGTAAATATAAAAAATTTATAAATAAAATTATAAGAAATTAATATTAAAGGAGCAATTTTTTGTCATGTTATTAAAATTAATCTATTAACTCAAGATAATCCTTCTATTACTTCTGGAAATCAAAAATGAAAAGGAGCAGCCCCACTTTTTAATAGTAAAGTTGATAAAATTAAAGTTTCATTAAATGAATTATATAAAATTATATTATTATTATAAAAAAATATTAATATAATAATTGCAAATAATAAAATTGAAGAAGCAAAAGCTTGAGTTAAAAAATATTTTAAAGAACTTTCTGAGGTTAATAAATTTTTTTTATTATCATTTATTAGGGGGATAAATGATAATAAATTAATTTCTAAACCTATTCATGCTCCTAATCAAGAATTAGAAGAAATAGTAAGTAATGTTCCAAAAATTAATATTATTAAAAAAATATTATTAGAAATTTTTTTGATTAAAAAGAAAAGGATTATAACCTTTATAAATGGGGTATGAACCCAGTAGCTTAATTAGCTTATCTTTTTATATTTTAGTGTACGACGCACAAAAGATTTTGATTCTTTTAGGAATAGTTTAATTCTATTAAATATAATGAATGAAATATTAAATTTCATAATTTACCCTATCAAGGTAATCCTTTTATCAGGCAATTCATT